>NC_057796.1:352752530-352774254 GCF_018294505.1 Triticum aestivum | reverse complement strand
CGCCACCAAGTCCGGCGACCTCGCCCCGCCGTCCTCGAGCTCCGGCAGCGCGCGGTGCCGCCGCGCCTCGCCGTCCTTTCCCCGCGCCCCGTCGGCCTCGTCCTCTCCTTCCCCCGTCGCCGGCCACCATCTCCGGCGAGCCGCCCGCGCCGCCGCTCGGGAGCCCGAGCCGGCCCCGATCTCGATCTGGATCCAGTCAACAAGGTTGACCCGAGACCCCCTCGATTTTCCCTCTTTGCATTTTCATATGATATGCCCATGTTCAACAGTACATAACTCTCTGCATATAGCTCCGTTTCGTGCGTGTAATATGTCAAATTGTTCGTCTCGTGATGCTCTACATTTTGTTCAATTGCACCATGTTCATTTGAGGCCATCTTGATGCCCAAATCTCTGTTGCAAGAGTGCTAGTTACTGTTATCTGCTGGTTCTTATCAGAACTTGCAGATTTGTCATTTTTGTATCATTTAATCTGTGCATCTTATGAGCATGAGCTCTACATGTGTTTTATTGTATGCCATGCCATATTTCTAGTGGTGTATGCCATGTATTTTTGTGTTCCCTGTGGTGACTAGCACAAGCATGCAAACTAGGCCCCGTAATGTTTCTGATTTCAGGGACAGTGATTTCAGTCTGTCTGCTGTTATTTTGTTGCCATGTAAACTTGATGCTACAGAGAGATCCATGCATATTTTGGAGATGTTCAGTAAGGATGTTTTGTAGATATAGTTGTCGTTGATCTATTCCTGGCCTTGTTTGCAATTATAGAGTGACATAGTATGACTCAATCTTGCTCTACTTTTGCTATAAAATATTTCTGGCAGATTCTTAACATGATATGCAATTTGCCAAGCTTGTTGTAGTTGATCCATACATGCTATGCTTTTATTCTTGCCATGGATAGCTTCATAAACATGCCATCTTGCTGTAGGTATGCTTGTTTTGTCATGAATAGCTTTGTGGTGAGTGCATCAAGCTCACCAACATGTCCTCATATTATTGTTTCTGCTATGCTCTGTTTTCTGCCAAGTCTGAAACCTGATAACGAAACTTGCTATGTTTACATGCTTGCCATCATATCTTCTGATCCTTTTTGGCTTATGGTCAGTAAGGGACTTTTGTCATATGCATTTAGTAGAATACTCCCATGCCTTGTTTTGCCATGTTAAGTTCCTGTAGCATGTTGATTTCGTGCTCTGAACATTGCTACCTGATGCTGTTTCCTGCCATGTCCAGTAATTTCACTAAGTCTGTGAACCTGTTATCTTTTGCACTTTTGCCATGCTTGTTTGAGCTTGTTATGTTGTGAACTAGCCGTAGCTCAGTGTTCCTCTTTTGTCAAGCATCTCCTCTAGATTACTGCCATATGCTTTGTTGCTATGTTGGAGTTTTGTAGCATTGTTGCTTGTTGCATTTTAAGTGCTATCATGCTGTTAATCGCAGATTCGTGTCATTCTTGTTTTGCTTGCCATTTGCAAACCGTGCATCCGTTTCCGGTGATCTTTATATCGATTTCGACCGAAATCATCTCATCTTTCCAGTGGCATGCTTAGTTTGCCAAGTTACTTCCATATTCATCATTTTCCTTCCGGAGCACGCATATGCATCGCATATCATATCTTGCATATCATTCATGTTTTGCATCATGTTGCTTGTGCATTTCTCGTGATTGATTGTGATTCCGTTGCTTGTGTTCTTGTCTTGGGTAGAGCCGGGAGATGAGTTCGTGAACGAGGAACCTGTTGAGTACGCTTACGAGGATCAAGCTTTCGACAACTCTGAGAACCTTGCAGGCAAGATGACCACCCCTCGAAATCACTTCTATCTTTGCTTTGCTAGTTGTTCGCTCTATTGCCATGCTGCGCTACCTATCACTTGCTATATCATGTCTCCCATATTGCCATGTCAGCCTCTAACCATCCTTTCCTAGCAAACCGTTGTTTGGCTAAGTTACCGCTTTTGCTCAGCCCTTCTTATAGCGTTGTTAGTTGCAGGTGAAGTTGAAGTCGGTTCCATGTTGGAACATGGATATGTTGGGATATCACAATATCTCTTATTTAATTAATGCATCTATATATTTTGGTAAAGGGTGGAAGGCTCGGCCTTATGCCTGGTGTTTTGTTCCACTCTTGCCGCCCTAGTTTCTGTCTTACCGGTATTATGTTCCTTGAGTTTGCGTTCCTGACGCGGTTGGGTGATTTATGGGACCCCCTTGACAGTTCGCCTTGAATAAAACTCCTCCAGCAAGGCCCAACCTTGGTTTTACCATTTGCCACCTAAGCCTTTTCCCCCGGGTTTTCGCGAGCCCGAGGGTCATCTTATTTTAAACCCCTGGACCAGTGCTCCTTCGAGTGCTGGCCCAAACTGGGCGATGTCCGGCGCCCCCTGGGCAACTAGGGTCTATGCCAACCCGACGTCTTGCCCATCCGGTGTGCCCTGAGAACGAGATATGTGCAGCTCCTATCGGGATTTGTCGGCACATTCGGGTGGCTTTGCTGGTCTTGTTTTACCATTGTCGAAATGTCTTGTAAACCAGGATTCCGAGACTGATCGGGTCTTTACGGGAGAAGGTTTATCCTTCGTTGACCGTGAGAGCTTATGATGGGCTAAGTTGGGACACCCCTGCAGGGTATTATCTTTCGAAAGCCGTGCCCGCGGTTATGAGGCAGATGGGAATTTGTTAATGTCCGGTTGTAGAGAACTTGTCACTTGACCCAGTTAAAATACATCAACCGTGTGTGTAGCCGTGATGGTCTCTTCTCGGCGGAGTCCGGGAAGTGAACACGGTTTGAGTTATGAATGAAGGAAGTAGGAGTTCAGGATCACTTCTTGGTCATTCCTAGATGACGAGCTTCTCTTCTCGCTCTCATTTGCGCAAGTTAGCCACCATATATGCTTATTGCCTGCTGCAGCTCCACCTCATTACACCATCTTTTCCTATAAGCTTAAATAGTCTTGATCTCGTGGGTGTGAGATTGCTGAGTCCTCGTGACTCACAGATTCTACCAAAACAGTTGCAGGTGCCGACGATGCCAATGCAGATGATGGGGTCGATCTCAAGTGGGAGTTCGATGAGGAACGTGGTCGTTACTATGTGTCTTTTCCTGATGATCAGTAGTGGAGCCCAGTTGGGACGATCGGGGATCTAGCATTTGGGGTTATCTTATCTTCATTTGGATCTTGACCGTAGTCGGTCTATGTGTGTATTTTGGATGATGTATGAATTATATTTATGTATTATGTGAAGTGGCGATTGTAAGCCAACTCTTTATCCCATTCTTGTTCATTACATGGGATTGTGTGAAGATGACCCTTCTTGCGACAAAACGACAATGCGGTTATGCCTCTAAGTCGTGCCTCGACACGTGGGAGATATAGCCGCATCATGGGCGTTACAAGTTGGTAATCAGAGCCATCCCCGACTTAGGAGCCCCCTGCTTGATCAAATCGCTGGCGTTGTTGAGTCTAGAACAAAAATGTTTTGAGTCTTAGGATTATATATATCGGAGAGTAGGATTCTATTCTCCTCAGTCCCTTCGTCGCTCTGGTGAGGTCTCCTGACGTAGAAGTTTTGACTCTTCTCTCCTCAAATTTCACTAAGTTTTTTTAGGATCACGCGGGTATCTTGGAATCGTTCCGATGGTTTTGTGACGAGAACATTGTTCTTGGTGCCTCCTGACATTTAGGGGTTGTGGCAGTGTCCCGGGGAGTTGAGCTCCGAGGTGTTGTCGTCACAATTTTATCGTTGCAGTTCTGGAATACCTGAGTTTCGCCGACATCGAAATCTCTTTTATGCAGTTGTTGGTGAGATCACCTCGACGCCACCCAGTACTGGGGCGGGAGTTCGGGAGTATTGCCATAACTTGTATAACGGATTCTTTTCGAAGGTTGAGGTAAACGATTTCCGAAGGTTTCTTGGTTATGTGTTGACGGATGGATACAGCTGGATCTAGGGATTGTTAGTTTGGGTGATATATTTTGTGTCCCCTGTATCCCCAACACCAGATTGCATAACCAGAAAGTTTCGGGAGTTTATAAGTGGGAATTCCAGTAGCCTTAGGATATCTTTTCGACAGACGCATGATATGAGATTGGGGTTCGACGTCTAGTGGTCCGCCTGTACACGGTTGGTTTTACAGTGGTCTCGTAGTGTCTTAAAGAGTCCTTGGCTATGCCGACTCGGGGACGCTTCATATGTCATGTGCACAGCCTTGTACATGATGGTGCTATACGATTGAGCCCGTGTGGGCCCCACCACGGAAACTTCGGACGAAATCTCTATCATATGTTTGTTCTGGCTTATTCTGCAAGCCAATACTTTGTTTTTGTTTTCAATTGTGGTATTCGAGTTGCTTCGAAATCAAATGTTGATTCCATATCTTTTTCAAGTGGCTTCTCAATTTATGGAAGTGTGATGATTTACTACGGAATTCATTCGTTCATCCTCATTCGAATGTTTATTGTGAAGACTATATGTTGCAATTTCTATCCGTTGATTCTACTTATCTATTTGTCTATCAAGATGCTAACGGATGTCACCCTCTTCAGGATGGCTCTGCCAACGCATCAGAATCCGGATCGCAATGAAGGGAGTCAAGCGAACCCTCCGCCACCACCTCCGCCTCCGGAGGCATGGCAAGCTATCATGGCAGCCACCAACGCCAATGCTCAGATGATTCTGCAACTCTTGCAAGAACGTACCCAAGGGCAAGGGAATCAAGGCAATCAAGGTCAAGGCAACAATCAGCCTCACTTCGCTACACTCAACCAGTTTCTCGCAAATCAGCCCAAGTCTTTCAGCTACTGTGCCGAGGCCACGGATGCCCATGATTGGCTCGTGGACATTAACAAGCATTTTGAATGTAGCAATGTCAGGCCTGAGGACTATGTCAAGTTCGCTTCTTTTCGGCTCAAGGACCAAGCTGCTGACTGGTATCAACAATACAAAGATTCCAGAGGAGGTCGTGTGATCACTTGGACTGACTTCTGTTGGGACTTCAAAGCGCACCACATTCCACAAAGTGTTGTTGAGAGCAAGCGTGAGGAGTTCCGCAATCTCAAGCAAGGCAACATGTATGTGTATCAATACAACATCCAGTTTCAGAAACTTGCTCGCTTCGCTAAACAAGACGTTCCTGATGAAAAGAGCATGATCTATCACTTTAGAGGTGGCCTTAGAGAGGATCTACAGTTAGCTCTCGTTCTTGTTGAGCCTACTCAGTTTGATCAATTCTATAATATGGCACTGAAGCAAGAGGCTGCTCAGCTCAAGTGTGAGGCTTCTAAGAAGAGAGTCAGAGACGCAGTTCAGTCTTCTTCTTCCTCACTTGTGGCAGCTAAGCAACAGAAGTTCTGGTTGCCTCCTCCTCCTCCGTTTTGTCAGCCTTACCAGCAGAAGAACAAAGGTGGCCATGGTTCTTCCAACTCTTCCAACTCTGGCTATCAGAACAAGTCTCAGAATCAAGCTCCAAAGTCCAATGCTCCTTATCATCGTCCACTCTCAGAGGTGACTTGCAACAAGTGTCATCAGAAAGGTCACTATGCTAACAAGTGCTTCAACCAAAGGCGTCTTCCGCCTCCTCCTCATGCCAGATCTTCCAGCAATGCAGTGGTCAAGCATAATCCAAAGTCTGCTAAGGTGAACATGATGAATGCAGTTCAAGCGGAGGAATCTACTGATTTGATAATGGGTAATCTTCCTGTTAATGATATTCCTGCAAAAGTCTTGTTTGATACTGGTGCATCTATTTCTTTCATATCAAGACCTTTTGCATCCATGAACAATTTGCATACTGTTGATCTGCCTAAGCCGATAGCGGTTTCCTCTCCGAGATTATTCATGAATACCAAAATGATGGATCCCGATGTTTCTATCAAGATGGGCAATTATAAATTTCCGTCTTCTCCAATGGTTCTTGGTGACTCAGATATTGATTTAATTCTCGGGATGGACTGGCTTTCTAAGCACAAGGCTCAACTTGATTGTGCTGCCAGGGAAATTCAATTGACACACTCTTCTGAGGATGTTATCGTTTATGCCACTCGTGATGAAACCATTCGGTTTTTCTCTCTCAATGAGAAGGGCGAATTGAATGCCATCTCTCAAATTCTAGTCGTTTGTGAGTATCAAGATGTCTTTCCAGAAGAGCTTCCGGGTATGCCTCCTCACCGCCAGTTGAGTTCGTTATCGAACTTGAGCCAGGCACTGAACCCGTTTGCAAGCGTCCATACAAGCTTGGACCCAACGAGCTGAAGGAATTGAAGAAACAGCTCGATGAAAAAGAGCATCTGGGTTTGATCAGACCGAGTTCTTCTCCATGGGGTTGTGGTGTTCTTTTTGTAAAGAAGAAGGATGGCACGGACCGACTTTGTGTCGACTACCGTCCATTGAACAAGAAGACAATCAAGAACAAGTATCCACTTCCCAACATCAATGAGCTATTCGAGCAACTCAAAGGTGCTAAAGTATTCTCCAAGCTTGACCTCCGTATGGGTTATCATCAGATTCGCATTCGTGAAGAAGATATTCCCAAGACAGCATTCAGAACAAGTTTTGGTTCTTATGAATATACTGTCGTGTCTTTCGGCCTTGTCAATTGTCACGACCGGATTTTTGGGATAATAATTTCCCAGAAAAACGGCCTTTGTGCTCACCAGCCCAGGATTACCGTTAGCTGATGAGGCACCAACTTGATACAAGAACTCCAAGCAAGGTACAAAAATATGTAGTACAAGACCATTGTGGCCTAGGAGTACAACATTTGGTTTCTAATGGTTGAGGGCGGAAGCGGTTGGATACATCTGCGTCTATGGGACTCCATTTCCCACAAGAACAGCTGACCAGGATAACTCCTATCTTCGCAAGGTTGCTATCGTCAACACGTAGGCTCCGAGGCTGTCACCGCGATGCTTATCTCCATGCGCGAAAATCTGGCCAAGACAATAGCCAGGGACAAGCCAGTGAGTACGTTTGAATGTACTCGCAAACTTTAAGAACACGGGTATAATATAATAGTAGATAATCATACTCCGAAACATTTATGATGATAAGTCTGCCATGAAGTAAACAAAAATTTGCGATGCACGCGTGCAGAAAAAACATGGACGTGCAATACGGGAGTAAAAGAAATACACTGAGCGAGAAGTCGGGCGGTAGTCCTCCCGAAATCCCAAAATAAAATACTGGGTGCCAAACGAGGGTCTGAATGACTCCTCGAGCGGAAGCTGCAAGAATAATAATACCGCAGTCGGGCGTCGGGGCGACACCACATAAAGGGCTTATAACAGAAAAAGAAAGACAGTGCGTGCCACAGTCGGACGTCTGAGCGACATCACATAAAGGGCTTATAACAGAAAAAGATAGACAGTGCATGCCACAGTGGGACGTCTGAGCGGCATCACATAAAGGAATAAATAAACCACAAGCATGCCGCAGTCGGGCGTCTGAGTGACACCATAGAAAGGGCTTATAGAAGAATAATCACAGTGAATATCCAGGAGGTAGAACCATCCTAGGGATACTCAACAAAAATACATAATGTAAATGGTTAGTCCATAATAATAATAAAATTACAACATGATCCTCAGATGTCATAGGTCATAAACAAAAATTTAGTCTAGCCGTTTCTCCATCCGAAGACCGTCACTGAGTTCTAGCTGATTCGTTCTCCCTCCGAATACCGTTACTATGATCCAGTTAGCCGGGTCTCCATCCGAAAACCGTCACTGAGTTCTAGCTGATTCGTTCTCCATCCGAATACTGTTACTAGATTTAACTCGGACTGTGGTCCTTACTCAAGAGTATGGCTAACCAACAGGATATATCCTCTGCAGAGGGAGTACTATTTTCCCACGAGTAAAGGATTTATTTAGTCCATCGGGACTAATTCCGCCTACGGTCTTTTAATTGAAAACACGCCTGACCTGCACACACCAGCTTAATTCACCGATGTCTGGAATCACCCACGACACCTGCCAAGCAAAACTCTAAGTGGGGAGGCTACAACCTCGACGTAGCATGGGATCAAATTTCTATTCGCACGCTCTAAGGGGGTGCCCCCCCTCTCGGTCCCAACCGGAAAACACCCATGCCCCCGGACCAAGTGGCATGCCTACCGGAGGCCTCCGGTATCTTCCACTATGGCCTCTTTGTACGGTGTCTGCTTCGGTAAGGGGTTGACAACTTACTGAACCATACCCCGTCTGCGACAGGGACAAGTGCTGGTACCAACAAATAGGGAAGCTACTGATCAAGACTCGACCTACGACCGACTCAGGTGGTCCAAGTATCCTCCAACAATATTATCATTAGTGGAATAAATCACCACTCATTAAGCCTCACCATGCCATACCGGACATACTCGTCTCGACGAGGGACTAGGGACAAGCTCGTGTCTACCCAAGACCACGACTTTCCCGGCTACCTTCCGGTATGCATGAGGGGCTCACGAGGATGGTCCAAAACACTAGCGTATCCATTGCTAACCACAAGATATCTCCAAAAAGCACTCATGCGAATGATCTTACCGTCACATATAATAGCATACACTCCACGTCAAAGTGGTGTCGAAACCGTATCAAAACACCACCCAAAAATATTATGCCAGAGTTCAGAAATGCTTGCCTTCAAGAGTATGCAAGGGATGCACTTTTTGGAAGCTTTCCCTTTTCTCCAAAATCCTATTTTGCAAAATATCCAAATAAAAAATATTTCAAACACAGTACAAAAAGTTGTCTCAAATATTTTTGAAATAAATCTTAAAATAAACTAGATGAAATTTGAGAGAGGTAGGAAAAAGAATCAACTCATTTGGAGTTTTATTTTAAAAGTTATAGCCAGTCAAACATCAGTCAAAGTTTGGTCAAATCTCTGTTTTTAAAATAAAACCAGAAAAGAAAACGTTTCGAGGGGAAATACGCTTTCGTAGTAGAGGAAACGTACTCAGGACGTCTGCGCCTTCACTTAAAACAGAGCAGACGGCGCGTGGGTCACTGACGGTGGGTCCAGAGGGCCCACTGGTCAGGTTTGACCGTTCCTCCCTCCCTCCTCTCTTACTCTGCCGAACGGTGGCGGCCTCCGGCGATCGCCGCCGACGAACGGCGGTCCCCCGAAGGCATCTGAGGGCGGGGATGGAACGGCGAGACTGAGGCGCTCCTCTCGGTGGGTGCTAGGTAGGTGGGGACGGAGGAGGTCACCGGCGGCGAGCTCCACGGCGGACGGAGGTTCGGGAGCAGAGTGGACTTTGGGCTCCGGTGGTCCTAGGTCGAAGCTGGGGCGCTAGGCAGCTCCGTATGCTACAGGGAAGTTCTTGGTGGCGTTGGATTGGCAGGGGAGGGCCTGGCTGCGACGAACGGCACGGGATTGCGACGGCGACCGAACTGACCGGAGACGAGGAAGAAAGCCCATCCCCGACGATTGCTGGCTGTGGGAGAACTATGGAGGTGGCCTGGGGTTGCTTGAGTGTTCGGTGGAGCACGGGTTCCCTTTATATAGGCGCTCGAGGCCGGCTCCCACGGTGGTCGAGGATAAGATCGCCGGCGACCACTTTTCTGTAGTTGCAGGGCTTCGTGGCGGCGACGAAAGCGTGCCGACGAGCAAGTGGATGAGCACGGGCTGTTCCCCGGGGCAGCTGGCGCGCGCGGGTGCCTTGGGCGCCGCCGTCCACGGCAGTGCCCGCTGCCGACGCCGGCGTGCCGCCAAGGCGGCGCTGTAGGGCGCCAGGGAGAGCTTGGAGGGTACTGGAGGGAGGGCGAGTGCTTGGCGTGGTTCAGCAGGCGAGCAGGGGTCAGAGACGGGACGCGACGAGGGTGGCAGTGCGGCGCGGCGACTCAGTGCGCGCGCGTGCAAAAACGTGCGCTCTGGGCGCGCCCAGAGCACGCACGCCAGGTGCTCAGCGAAATGCCAGTGCGCTCTGGAGAGCTTGGGTGAGGCTGGTAGCTAACAGGCCAGGGTTAGGAACATCTAGGAGGCTAGTGGACATGCTGGATGGGTCAGGGGTTCAAGTCCACAATGCAAACCAGAGGGTATGCCAAAATTGTTCCTGCCCACAGGGTGTTCGACAGAATGCTAGGGGCAACTAGGCAATTCTTGGGGTGGCCAAACCCTCCAGATCAAGGTCTCTTTAGATGCAGGGGATGGTGGTAAGATCACTAGGGCAAAACCAGAAACTTGTTAGTGCAAGTTTTGCAAAACTCCAGTTTTGGACAGAAAGAAAAAGGGTTTAAAGCATGCACTTAAAAACCTCCAATGAGTCCACTCATCTGGACTTAAGGGTTTTGAAGGGGGGGCTACAAGTAGGAAAAAGCTCAGGGTCACTAGAGCAAAATAAAGTAGGGTTGCAGTTCAAAACACCAAACTGGACCAGAATGAAAAATAGGTTGATTTACTCAATTTTTTCAAAGATCATCACTGGGTTTTTGCATAGAGTTGAATTGTATGCATCCACTGACATCTCCAAACACTTGGAAGAATTTTTAAAGAAATATTTAAATGGGTTGTAGTGCAAAAGTGCCTACTGGACCAGATTGGAAAAGTTGGTGTAGAGCTCAAAATCTCCAATGGCCAAAAGGTATTTTTGCATAAAAGTGATGTGGAAACATCACATGACATCCCCAAATTTTGGTGAAAATTTTGAAGGCATTTCTCAAAAGTTTGCAGTGCAAAAAGGGGCTCCAAAATTATGAAAGATCATTTTAAAGGCATTAAAGCTCCTGGAAATTAATTATGCAGATAAATCCACTGATATGGAATTGTTTTTTATAAAAAGGGCATATAAGTCCAATAAAACTTTTGGAAAGTTTTCCAGTAGGGGCAAAAATCCAAAAAATAAAAGGGTAAAATCTTGACAAAATGGAAAAGTTTTATTTCCTGGCAAAATTTTAATAAATAAAACAAGGTCAAAAATTTTGGGTGTCACAACACTACCCCCCTTAAGAAAAATCTTGTCCTCGAGATTTGTTAAAAGCTGTTTTGAACAAAAACTGTTTTTATCAAAAGAAAATCATTTAACTGCACAAAAACAAAGCGGCTACAGTGAGAGGGCCATAAGTGGTGTGAAAACCACAGTGTGATAGACTGGAGTAGTGTGGAAAAATCCATGGTTAGGGAAAACGAGATATTTCTACGCAGATACAGTAATTTAGAATAAATTCTAAATTACTAAAATACGCTGGTCGCACCCGAGAGCACAGTGCTCTCTCTGGCTGACAGGTGGACCCGGGGCCCACTGTCGGCCTCTTCTCCTACCTCTGGCTCTCTCTTCTCTCTCGCGTGCTCTCCCGCGCTTCCTCCACCGGCGATGCCTAGCTCGTAGGGCATCGAGGCCGTACCGTGGTAGTGCGCGGCGTGCTAGCTGCCGGGGCAGCGTGCACTCACCTCGCGGGCCAGTGCGTTGTCGGCACTGCTCGCGGACTCGCCTCCGAACACTGGCGATCGCGCGACGAGCGGCGCTGGTGGACCTCGCCCACCGTACACCGATCTCGAGCTATAAAACGACCATGGTGCTCCTCTCTTCTCCCTCACACCTGGCCTCGTTCCTACTCCTCCTTCCTTCTCCTCCACTGCCGTTTGCAGGAGCTCGAGACGAGGCTCTAATGGCGGAGGCGATGCCGGACTGGTATGTGGTCCTGGTGTGTGGAGGTTTGGCGGTGCTGCTGGGGTTCTCCGTGCTCCTGTGCGCGATGATCCTGGATGATCGTCGAGATGCTGCCGCTCGAGTGTTAGCTCTTCGCGGCGGCGGCGATCACGTGGATTAGGCGCGGCACTGAGCGCTAACAGCTGTCGATGTGCTGGGGCAACTCGTGCCTGAATGGTCACTCACAAATCTCTCTCACTGAGACTATGGTGTCCTCGAGTGTGGTTAGTTAGGCGCAAAAATGTGCTCAAGGATTTGCAATAGTGCCCGAGGTCGAGTGGTTGTTGTCGTGAGTATGCTGTTACGATGATGCGAGAATAAAGATCTATGTCGTGAAAATATATACGTGGCAGTGACTCGGGGAAAGAAATCTCCTCAAAAACATGCTGCGAGAGACAAAAATAAATAAAACAAAACTAACAGCAGTAAAACTGCTCACATAACCGAAACTAAAGAAAAACGGATCCGTCGCACAAAATTTACGAACACGCTACAACACATAAATAAAAATACTGGGATAATAAATACAGCGAAGGCGTTTACAAGGAAAAAGGCAAAAAGACAGGGTCCTGAGAAAACGCCTCTGGTACTGGGGCACACTCCTCTTCTATCGGGGGAAGCGGGTTGACCAGTCGATGAATGCGCCTCTCCTGGTCAGGCCTCAGTGGTCTGCCAATAGCGATCCGAGGATTTAAATCAGCGAGGCTCTGGAGATAACCCATTACCCGCTGAGTTAAACGCTCCTGAGCGATAACGTACTGGGCAAGGTTGGCCAGTACTGGATCTCTCTCAATTCGTCCACCGGGAAAAGATGCAACTTCTTCGGGTGCTGCACGACTCGGAAAATAATAGTATCCTCGCTCGCTGGCATAGGGTACCGCGAATCGAAGATGAGTGAGCGCCTCGTACGCAGCAGCTTCTATGGCCATATGCGGAGTCGGCATGGATTTCCCCACGAAGGAGACTTCCGTGGGATCTTGGTTTGGGTAGGCGGGAGGGATGTGCACCACTGCCCAATATTTCGAGGTGGATGGGGTGATCCTCGATTTGAGGAGTTCGTACTGGGGTGGACGGGTGGCGCTCATAGTACTGCAGGTAAAGTCCCACAATAATTTGATAAAACTGCCCGGGGTTGCGTCTGGGGTTCTCAGATAAATACTGGGGGGCGGCATGGCAAAGGAATGGCTGTGAGAGCTGCGCACAAAGGTGAGGGATACTTGGCAAGGTCACGAAGTGGCCTTTATATAGTACCGGAGCTGGGTTATCCACCGGGGTGAAGGGTAACTGGTTGTCGATCCTGTTCTCGGGTCAAAGTCACAGATATACATATCACATAAATGTGACGCATTACTGTGGGTGCCGTCGGGGTTGGTCTTGGTAGCTGCGCCCGAAATTTAAAAATGCAACTGTACGCTAACGTACACATGCATAGTTACTACTCCAAAAATAGGAGTGTTCAAGCAGACAGCATGCAATAAAAGCGATACAAGACCACACCATTACAAAGCGTAGGAAAACTAAGGTTCGATACAACTCGAGCGACTTAGTCTACTACGTTAATGTCTAAGTGGGCTGGCCTTGCGGACGCCGATGCTTCTCCACGGTTCTCACCGTCGGGATTTGCTGGTTGAGGCTGAGGGGCTGCAGGGTCGGGGAAGTGGTGATGACCATCGCGGGGGTTGTTGGCCACAATCCCGTTGGAATGGGTTCCCAAAAGACGACGAAGCGCTTCTGGGGTCACCAAAGCACTCTGGTTGATGGCTGGCGCAGACCTCAAGGGATCGATCGGGTGTCCGAACAGCACGACTGGGTTGTCGGTGTCGGGCTCCGCTTCTCTCCTTGCCGGGGCTCGGCGAACCAGTTCTCCATGAGCTGCGATCAGATCAAGGGTGACCTGATCGAACAGTTGCTCTAGTGCGCTTACATAGCGCACCAGATGCAACAGCGCAGGATCTGTCTCGTGGTCTCCGTTGGCAACCTGGGGCGGCCTACCATACCCGTCACGACTGGGGTAGTAGTAGAACGAGCGACAGTTAACTCTGGGCGACAAGTGCCGGAGTTGAACTATAGCTTCTCGGGCTGCCAGTTGGATGGCTTGCGGCTCAAAGGAAGTTGTCCTGCCAGTGAACCTGTAGGGGCGTTCTGGCGACAGACCCCTACCGTAGATGTGCACAGTGGCCAAGTACTGACGGCTCTCACCGTACATGGGTCCCTGGTACACAACATACTCAGGAGGCTCTTCTAACGCGTAGGCACGGCGGGTGAGGTTTGCGAGCACGGTCACAAAACCTCCCAGGTTGGTCGCTGTGGTCTCATTGTGAACAATGGGACCAGGCATCGTGCTTGGTTTTGGGGGAAGAGGCTGTGCTGTGCTGTGGCTAGCGTGCCCTTTTTATAGGAAAAGGGGACGGAGTCTTCCTCCGCACGCTTGCGATAGAGACGGGTTGGGTGTCGGTCACTGGCGCGTGATCGACGGGCTAGGCTGATAGGTTGGGCACCGTCCGCCGAAAGGCGTCGGGTCACTGTGGGGCTATCTTACGCGGGAAGCTTGACCGGGGTTAGGCTAAGGTCTGGTGGTCTGGTTAACCTAGGTTTATTAACCTGGCTAAGATAGGGTTAGCCAATGGTCAGCCTGGCTCTGATACCAAGTCTGTCACGACCGGATTTTTGGGATAATAATTTCCCAGAAAAACGGCCTTTGTGCTCACCAGCCCCAGGATTACCGTTAGCTGATGAGGCACCAACTTGATAAAAGAACTCCAAGCAAGGTACAAAAATATGTAGTACAAGACCATTGTGGCCTAGGAGTACAACATTTGGTTTCTAATGGTTGAGGGCGGAAGCGGTTGGATACATCTGCGTCTATGGGACTCCATTTCCCACAAGAACAGCTGACCAGGATAACTCCTATCTTCGCAAGGTTGCTATCGTCAACACGTAGGCTCCGAGGCTGTCACCGCGATGCTTATCTCCATGCGCGAAAATCTGGCCAAGACAATAGCCAGGGACAAGCCAGTGAGTACGTTTGAATGTACTCGCAAACTTTAAGAACACGGGTATAATATAACAGGAGATAATCATACTCCAAAACATTTATGATGATAAGTCTGCCATGAAGTAAACAAAAATTTGCGATGCACGCGTGCAGAGAAAACATGGACGTGCAATACGGGAGTAAAAGAAATACACTGAGCGAGAAGTCGGGCGGTAGTCCTCCCGAAATCCCAAAATAAAATACTGGGTACCAAACGAGGGTCTGAATGACTCCTCGAGTGGAAGCTGCAAGAATAATAATACCGCAGTCGGGCGTCGGGGCGACACCACATAAAGGGCTTATAACAGAAAAAGAAAGACAGTGCGTGCCACAGTCGGACGTCTGAGCGACATCACATAAAGGGCTTATAACAGAAAAAGATAGACAGTGCGTGCCACAGTCGGACGTCTGAGCGACATCACATAAAGGAATAAATAAACCACAAGCATGCCGCAGTCGGGCGTCTGAGCGACACCACAGAAAGGGCTTATAGAAGAATAATCACAGTGAATATCCAGGAGGTAGAACCATCCTAGGGATACTCAACAAAAATACATAATGTAAATGGTTAGTCCATAATAATAATAAAATTACAACATGATCCTCAGATGTCATAGGTCATAAACAAAAATTTAGTCTAGCCGTTTCTCCATCCGAAGACCGTCACTGAGTTCTAGCTGATTCGTTCTCCCTCCGAATACCGTTACTATGATCCAGTTAGCTGGGTCTCCATCCGAAAACCGTCACTGAGTTCTAGCTGATTCGTTCTCCATCCAAATACCGTTACTAGATTTAACTCGGGCTGTGGTCCTTACTCAAGAGTATGGCTAACCAATAGGATATATCCTCTGCAGAGGGAGTACTATTTTCCCATGAGTAACGGATTTATTTAGTCCATCGGGACTAATTCCTCCTATGGTCTTTTAATTGAAAACACGCCTAACCTGCACACACCAGCTTAACTCACCGATGTCTGGAATCACCCACGACACCTGCCAAGCAAAACTCTAAGTGGGGAGGCTACAACCTCGACGTAGCATGGGATCAAATTTCTATTCGCGCGCTCTAAGGGGATGCCCCCCCTCTCGGTCCCAACCGGAAAACACCCATGCCCCCGGACCAAGTGGCATGCCTACCGGAGGCCTCCGGTATCTTCCACTATGGCCTCTCTGTACGGTGTGTGCTTTGGTAAGGGGTTGACAACTTACTGAACCATACCCCGTCTGCGACAGGGACAAGTGGTGGTACCAACAAATAGGGAAGCTATTGATCAAGGCTCGACCTACGACCGACTCAGGTGGTCCAAGTATCCTCCAACAATATTATCATTAGTGGAATAAATCACCACTCATTAAGCCTCACCATGCCATACCGGACATACTCGTCTCGACGAGGGACTAGGGACAAGCTCGTGTCTACCCATGACCACGACTTTCCCGGCTACCTTCCGGTATGCATGAGGGGCTCATGAGGATGGTCCAAAACACTAGCGTATCCATTGCTAACCACAAGATATCTCCAAAAAGCACTCATGCGAATGATCTTACCGTCACATATAATAGCATACACTCCACGTCAAAGTGGTGTCGAAACCGTATCAAAACACCACCCAAAAATATTATGCCAGAGTTCAGAAATGCTTGCCTTCAAGAGTATGCAAGGGATGCAATTTTTGGAAGCTTTCCCTTTTCTCCAAAATCCTATTTTGCAAAATATCCAAATAACAAATATTTCAAACACAGTACAAAAAGTTGTCTCAAATATTTTTGAAATAAATCTTAAAATAAACTAGATGAAATTTGAGAGAGGTAGGAAAAAGAATCAACTCATTTGGAGTTTTATTTTAAAAGTTATAGCCAGTCAAACATTAGTCAAAGTTTGGTCAAATCTCTGTTTTTAAAATAAAACCAGAAAAGAAAACGTTTCGAGGGGAAATACGCTTTCATAGTAGAGGAAACGTACTCAGGACGTCTGCGCCTTCACTTAAAACAGAGCAGACGGCGCGTGGGTCACTGACGGTGGGTCCAGAGGGCCCACTGGTCAGGTTTGACCGTTCCTCCCTCCCTCCTCTCTTACTCTGCCGAACGGTGGCGGCCTCCGGCGATCGCCGCCGACGAACGGCGGTCCCCCGAAGGCATCTGAGGGCGGGGATGGAACGGCGAGACTGAGGCGCTCCTCTCGGTGGGTGCTAGGTAGGTGGGGACGGAGGAGGTCACCGGCGGCGAGCTCCGCGGCGGACGGAGGTTCGGGAGCAGAGTGGACTTTGGGCTCCGGTGGTCCTAGGTCGAAGCTGGGGCGCTAGGCAGCTCTGTATGACTACGGGGAAGTTCTTGGTGGCGTTGGATTGGCAGGGGAGGGCCTGGCTGCGACGAACGGCACGGGATTGCGACGACGACCGAACTGGCCGGAGACGAGGAAGAAAGCCCATCCCCGACGATTGCTGGCTGCGGGAGAACTATGGAGGTGGCCTGGGGTTGCTTGAGTGTTCGGTGGAGCACGGGGTCCCTTTATATAGGCGCTCGAGGCCGGCTCCCACGGTGGTCGAGGATAAGATCGCCGGCGACCACTTTTCTGTAGTTGCAGGGCTTCGTGGCGGCGACGAAAGCGTGCCGACGAGCAAGTGGATGAGCACGGGCTGTTCCCCGGGGCAGCTGGCGCGCGCGGGTGCCTTGGGCGCCGCCGTCCACGGCAGTGCCCGCTGCCGACGCCGGCGTGCCGCCAAGGCGGCGCTGTAGGGCGCCAGGGAGAGCTTGGAGGGTACTGGAGGGAGGGCGAGTGCTTGGCGTGGTTCAGCAGGCGAGCAGGGGTCAGAGACGGGACGCGACGAGGGTGGCAGTGCGGCGCGGTGACTCAGTGCGCGCGCGTGCAAAACGTGCGCTCTGGGCGCGCCCAGAGCACGCACGCCAGGTGCTCGGCGAAATGCCAGCGCGCTCTGGAGAGCTTGGGTGAGGCTGGTAGCTAACAGGCCAGGGTTAGGAACATCTAGGAGGCTAGTGGACATGCTGGATGGGTCAGGGGTTCAAGTCCACAATGCAAACCAGAGGGTATGCCAAAATTGTTCCTGCCCACAGGGTGTTCGACAGAATGCCAGGGGCAACTAGGCAATTCTTGGGGTGGCCAAACCCTCCAGATCAGGGTCTCTTTAGATGCAGGGGATGGTGGTAAGATCACTAGGGCAAAACCAGAAACTTGTTAGTGCAAGTTTTGCAAAACTCCAGTTTTGGACAGAAAGAAAAAGGGTTTAAAGCATGCACTTAAAAACCTCCAATGAGTCCACTCATCTGGACTTAAGGGTTTTGAAGGGGGGGCTACAAGTAGGAAAAAGCTCAGGGTCACTAGAGCAAAATAAAGTAGGGTTGCAGTTCAAAACACCAAAGTGGACCAGAATGAAAAAGAGGTTGATTTACTCAATTTTTTCAAAGATCATCACTGGGTTTTTGCATAGAGTTGAATTGTATGCATCCACTGACATCTCCAAACACTTGGAAGAATTTTTAAAGAAATATTTAAATGGGTTGTAGTGCAAAAGTGCCTACTGGACCAGATTGGAAAAGTTGGTGTAGAGCTCAAAATCTCCAATGGCCAAAAGGTATTTTTGCATAAAAGTGATGTGGAAACATCACATGACATCCCCAAATTTTGGTGAAAATTTTGAAGGCATTTATCAAAAGTTTGCAGTGCAAAAAGGGGCTCCAAAATTATGAAAGATCATTTTAAAGGCATTAAAGCTCCTGGAAATTAATTATGCAGATAAATCCACTGATATGGAATTGTTTTTTATAAAAAGGGCATATAAGTCCAATAAAACTTTTGGAAAGTTTTCCACTAGGGGTAAAAATCCAAAATAATAAAAGGGTAAAATCTTGACAAAATGGAAAAGTTTTATTTCCTGGCAAAATTTTAATAAATAAAACAAGGTCAAATTTTTTGGGTGTCACATCAATGCTCCTCCAGTTTTCTCTCGGATGATGAATTTCATCTTCAACCCCTATACCAATGAATTCGTCCTGGTGTATCTCGATGATATCTTGGTCTTCTCCAAGAATAAGAAGGACCATGCCAAACATTTGCGATTGGTGCTCGACAAGCTCAGAGATTATCAATTCTATGCGAAGTTCTTCAAATGTGAGTTTTGGCTCGATGAAGTTCTTTTCCTTGGTCACATCATCTCTGCCAAGGGCATCGCTGTTAACCCCGAGAAGGTGTCCGCAATTGTGAATCGGGAACCTCCTCAGAATGTCAAGCAGCTCCGCAGTTTTCTTGGTCTTGCAAGCTATTGCCGAAGATTCGTTGAGAATTTCTCCAAGATTGCTAAGCCTCTTTCCAACCTCCTCCAGAAGCATGTGAAGTATGTCTGGTCTCCTGAGTGTGACGTTGCTTTCAACACTCTCAAAGAGAAACTAGTCACAGCTCCTGTCTTGACTCCTCCTGATGAATCCAAGCCATTTGAAGTTTTCTGTGATGCTTCTCCCAAGGTCTCGGTGCTGTGTTAATGCAAGAGAAGAAAGTTGTGGCCTATACATCTCATCAGTTGAAGCCCAGTGAGAAGAACTACCCCACTCACGATCTTGAGTTGGCGGCAGTTGTCCATGCATTGATAACGTGGAGACATCTCTTGTTGGGAAGACAAGTGGACATTTTCACCGATCACAAGAGTCTCAAGTACATCTTCACTCAGCCCAACCTCAACCTCAGGCAGACTCGATGGGTCGAAATGATTCAAGAGTACAATCCGAGTATTGAATATACTCCAGGCAAAGCAAATGTCATTGCAGATGCTTTAAGCAGGAAGGCTTATTACAACAGCTTAATTCTCAAGCCATTCCAACCGGATCTTTGTGAAGCTTTCCGTAAGCTGAATCTCCAAGTTGTTCCTCAAGGCTTTCTTGCCAACCTCATAGTCTCTCCTACTTTGGAAGAGCAAATTCGTGAGGCACAACTCCTTGATGCCATGGTGAAGAAGGTGAAACGTGGCATCGACAAGGGTCTTTCCAAATACAAGTGCTACCGCATTGATGACAGAGACACTTTGTTCTTCGAGGACCGGATTGTGGTTCCTAAAGGTGATCTAAGGAAAGTCATTATGAACGAGGCACACAATTCTCTTCTTTCCATTCATCCTGGAAGTACGAAGATGTACCATGACCTCAAGCAGTCGTATTGGTGGACTCGAATGAAGCGAGAAATTGCTCAATTCATGAATGAATGTGATGTCTGTCGAAGAGTGAAAGCAGAACACCAACAACCAGCTGGTCTCCTCCAACCTCTTGCTATCCCAGAGTGGAAGTTAGATCATATCGAAATGGACTTCGTGACTGGTTTTCCAAAGTCCAAGCGCGGAAATGATGCTATCTTCGTTGTCATCGACAAGCTTTCTAAAGTGGCTCATTTCCTTCCAATCAAAGAATCCATCACAGCAGCTCAGTTGGCAGAGCTATACACCTCCAGAATTGTCTCCTTGCACGGCATTCCACAATTGATTTCTTCAGATCGTGGAAGCATCTTCACCTCTAAGTTCTGGGACTCCTTCCAGAAGGCCATGGGCACAAACATTCGCTTCAGCACAGCTTTCCATCCTCAAACTAGTGGCCAAGTCGAGCGAGTAAATCAAATTCTTGAAGATATGCTCAGGGCTTGTGTCATTTCCTTTGGCATGAAATGGGAAGATTGTCTTCCATATGCTGAATTCTCCTACAACAACAGCTTCCAAGCGAGTTCAGGAAAGGCCGCATTCGAGATTCTCTATGGCAGAAAGTGTCGTACTCCTCTCAATTGGTCAGAGACTGGTGAACGCCAACTTCTTGGCAATGACATAATCACTGAAGCTGAAAAAATGTGTAAAGTCATCCGTGATAATCTCAAAGCCGCGCAATCGCGCCAGAAGAGTTACTATGACAGTAAGCACCGTGATTTGGCTTTCGAGATCGGAGACCATGTCTACCTCCGCGTCTCTCCAATGAAAGGCACTCGTCGCTTCGATATCAAAGGGAAGCTTGCCCCTAGATACGTGGGTCCTTTCAAGATCATTGGTAAAAGAGGCGACCTCGCCTATCAACTTGAGCTTCCTTCCAACTTCGCGAACGTGCACGATGTGTTCCATGTGTCACAGCTTCGCAAGTGCTTCAAGACGCCTGAGCGCACTATCGACTTTGAAGAGATCGACCTCCAAGAAGATTTGTCTTATCATGAGCACCCCGTTGCTATTCTTGAAGAAACTGAGCGCAAGACTCGCAACAAGTCAATCAAATTCCTGAAAGTGAAGTGGTCGCATCATTCCGACCGGGAAGCCACCTGGGAACGCGAGGACCATCTCCATTCCGAATATCCGGAGTTCTTTCAGTCCTAGATCTCGGGGCGAGATCCTCTCGTAGTGGTGGAGTGTTGTAACACCCTGGATGTAACTTTCCATATTTGTAACTCCAACTCTTGCCATTTTCGGCTATGTGTTATGATTTTCCCTTCGTGGTCGGGTTTTTGTCTTTCGTTCTGTATTTTGTTCATGTCATGCATTTCATATCATGTCATCATGTGCATTGCATTTGCATACGTGTTCGTCTCAAGCATCCGAACATTTTCCCCGTTGTCCGTTTTGTAATCCGGCGCTCCCATCTCCTCCGGCGCACCCCTCTTGTTTTCCTTCGTGAGCGGGTGTCAAACGTTCTCGGAATGGACCGAGGCTTGTCAAGTGGCCTTGGTATACCACCCGGAGACCACCGGTCAAGTTTCGTTCCATTTGGAGGTCGTTTGGTACTCCAACGGTTAACCGGGCATCCGCAAAGGCCATTTGTGTGTGCAGCAAAACCCCCCCTCAAAACCAGCCCAAAACCCACCAAACTCTCTTCCATGCTGTAGGTCATTCGATCACGATCGTGTGGGCAAAAACCGCACCTCATTTGGACTCTCCTAGCTCCCTCTACCTATTTATATGTGACCCTCCCGAAAAACGAACGCAGACGAAACCCTAGCCTTCGTCCCTCCGCGCGCCGGACGTGTCCGCCCGCGCCGGACGGAACCGCGCCGCCGGCCGCAGCGAATCCCGCTGCGCCACGTGGCCGCC
>NC_057796.1:352373413-352382012 GCF_018294505.1 Triticum aestivum | reverse complement strand
CCCCGTCGGCCCCTCTATCCATGCCTCTCTCGAATACGTAATACACACACATACCTCTCTAGGCCCCACCAAATGCATCAACTACACATTCACACATGTTACATCACGTACCCCATTGGTCTAAAAAGCCCTATCTTCACATTTATTTCGCATACAACATTCCTTTTGAATAAAGTGTGGCCAAAAAATTATTTTAGAGTTTCTACATATATACAACATTACAAAGTTATATGGAGGAGTACGAATGCTAATTTGCATTGCATGGTGCCTACAATGATATTTATTCCGCACTGTGAATTTGTATATTTTTATACTATATACAAAGTTAGTCATAATAAAGAAACGAAGAGCATCTCTCTCTCTCCATCGCATACCCCCCTGTACGCCCCTTTCACGTATGCATAGAAAACTATCTCCAGGTCCTCTAAAAGTAAGCCCCCAGAAAATTCACGCATGTTTCATCTTTCTCTCGCGATATATGCAATGACGATCATTGTATTTGAAGCGAAAGCACGATACGTACATTGGACTTCAGAATCCACTCATTACGGTCACCATTTACGTTTAGTGGTTATTATACAGTCACGGGCTCACTGTACAACTCTGTATTTGCTCATGACATGTCTAGTTGACCAGTTAAACGCTCCACGTGGCACCTCTAGTGTTGCATCACATTATCTCACTACCATCATGCCCACCTGTCGACTTGTATCTACTCTACATCTACACTCTTATAAAATACATAAAATACACTCTTATAAAAAACAGAGTTGGTGATGATGGTGTGTCTGCCATCCTGCAATATAGGCCGTCCGATTTATATCTGACGGATAGGAAAGAAACTATGGCAATTTTGCAAAAAGGTACCCACACACATCTCCACATTTGCAAATAAGGCCTTCCCTCGTTCATCCTTTTCTCTCACAACATAAACAAGTCATACAAATGCATCTTGATGTTACGTGCAACGCACGGGCATCTTGCTAGTAAGAATGAAAACAAACGACAAAAAAATATTTGGACGGTGGTTCGAAGTCATGACCGCGGGCACAGTGGACAAGGTGGCCCTTTATTGGTATGCTGAGCCGTCTGTTTTAACAAACATGAGCTGGTGTGGTGATTATACACACACGCACGAATGCACACGAACTGCATCCATGCAACACTCACACAAACACATGCACCCACGCACGCACGCAACACTCACACGTACACACGCAGCCACGCACGCACGCAACACTCACACGCACACACGCACGCATGCATGCACACACCAGTTCACCACACGACCAACACACACTCTCACGCTCAAGTGCTCAACCTACACGTGCATGCGCACACATCAGGCCCTGACAGACACATACACAACCAGGTGATTCCCGCGCACGGGTTGGAGCCTTGTCGCGCCTACGTAAATTTGTGTTTATCTGACCTTTTGCCTATGCGAACTGACAGGTGGGACCCACAAGGAACGTGGTCAATTTAACTAGTCAACATGGCGCCACGCAGACTATTTGGCCGGTCAACAGAGTGCAATCCGATGCTGAACTATGAGCAAGTGACCATATAATCACCGCAAAACGTATATAGTGACCGTAATCAGCTTATTCTGAAGTTCGGTGACCGTATTACGCTTTTCTCTCTGTAGGCCCTCCAAAACTACATCTCTACACGTTCTCGCATGTTACATCTAACAACTATGCAATACAGCACTACTACTACACTCTAACAGAATAAATCATATGTGTTTTTAGTTTTACTAGATATCATATTGTTACTTATAAATATTCAGTTTGCATACATTAAAATTGCCTTTGAAATGTATGGCCAGTATCATCTACCGCGCGGGAAAAATCCCGCCCTTTCCTGTTTAATCGGGTTTGTATCGATGGATCGTGCGAAACAGCAAAACTATAGTACTATACAGTACTACAAGTGATAGTTCACTGGGCTGTCGTGTCGTCTACTCCTCCGTCGTAAGAGTGGAGCGCTCGCTTTCATAAATCTTCTAGTCCCTTTCGCCGACATGTGGGACATCAAGCTACCGGGTCCACGTGCCATACCAGATTACAGTGCAGAGCAGCCGGGGTGAAGCACCCCAGTCATGGCGCCGGCGTAGTAATGAGCAATGAGGCGTCAAATCACAAAGCTGCACATTTCCCGCAGTTAAGTTGGAGGGACGAAGCAACCATCATTTCACTCGTTGCTGAATCCGCTTCTCCCTCATCTTCTTCAACTTAACCACGTGTTGCTTCTGCCGTTGTTCTGCCTCATGTGGGACGCGGATCGGCTTGGTAAAGCACTGACACGTGGGACCGCATGTTAGCAAACCGCCAGGACAACGTCCTCCGAAAATAAGAAGCCTAATCCTAGACTTACAAAGGGCTATGTAGCTGCTACGTATACTTTCCATCTAATCTATATATGCCCCCCTGATTTTCAGGTGGGGTGGGCCTAATCCTCTCCTTTAATCCAATCAAATAGTCCCACATCACATCAGTTTGTTACCCTACGTAAACCATTGCGTGGATGTAGCATTGCTCAAATAAGAAACCTCCCCCGCCATCCGCGCGGCAAAATCACCTCCTTTTTACTAATCTTGATTCTATAATTTTTTAGACCAATATAATTGAGATTTGTATAGATAGCACACAGGAGCAAGACCAAGTGGTACGGTTAAGGGCATCCACAATGTGTAGCCCAATGTGAAAATAGCTTTTGGCATTGTGGGAACCATTGTGGACGGTGTTGCCAAAGCCAAAAAGATGGAACCGAAGCTCCCTGATTGATTGATTGAAGGAATAGAAAAATGCAACGTCTCTCCTCTTTCTCCCATGCTTGGACGCATGTAGTATAGTATAGAGCACAGAGTCTACTCCCCTGTCCATTCTATCACAAATCACAAAGCAGTGAGGCGTCAAATCACAAAGCACGGACGAAGCAACCATCATTTCACTCTTCGCTGACTTCGCTTCTCCATCGTCTTCTTCGAGAAACCATCTCACCGCACTAGTACTCCTAGTAGTACTAGTAAAGGACTTCCTGGATGCAAATAAGGCGGTTGTCTCGGCTTGTAGGCGGCACTTGCGAACGACTTACCGTGGTCTCCCTCAATGGTGTTCTCCGTCGAACGCACTTCGCCAAACCACCAAAAAAAATATCGTCGACGTCACCGCAATGGGGAAGGAAGTCAAATATAGTTACTACCTCCATTTTTTTGTACACAAGGCCAGTATATCAAAATTACAATTTGCAAAGGGCCACTAACACTAATCGAGGCAAAATTGATGGGGTTAGCAACCAAGGACATTAATATCCCCTGCATGCAAGCGGAAGTGAGAAGGTTGGTTTGCATGGCACTGCATTAATCAAGCGATGAGGAGTGAGATGGTTAGCTCTTTGATCTTTGGAGAAAAATACGCATTAATTGACACGTGAAACGAGGATTTGTATCGATTAAATCCCGCGAAGGAAAACCCCGCCTTTCTTTTTTAACACTAGTACACCTAGTACGTACGTACTTATCCTGTTTGGGTCTAGACCTTGCATTGCCAAACTTCGCCACACATTTTTGCCAAGCTTGCCTAAAGTTTTCAAAATGAGAAGGAGGTACACTTGTGCACGGCTGTCGCGGTCGCACCGCACCCTCACACGGTCGCTCCTGCACGCCGCGGTCGCACCGCACCCTCACACAGTCGCTCCTGCACGCCGCAAACCCAACCAAGGGAACGCACCCTCACTGACACGTGCTGTCGCATGTGAACAAACCAAACTCAGCCATCCTATCGCTGACACATAATTTTCGTTCATAGAGTATGTTTATCCAACCGCATGTTGGGGAGTATCCGTACGGCCCGTGCGGTGGTCTGTTGGGGAAGAAGAAGAGGTGAGGAAGAAGGAAAGAAGGGTTAGGAGACGTAGGATATTCATCCAACCGCCTGAAATGGTAGACTGACCCAAGTCAGGCGACTTGCATAACAAATATATGTTTTTACACAGCAAAAGATCCATAAAAACAACAACATAAAGAAAACTATCACTGCTAGCGGAAAGAGACGGCCTCGTCGTCTTTGGCTGCCGGCGCGAACTAGCCGTCGCTACCGACGTGTGTCTCCGCACCGTGGTTGTCCTCGGTCTCCAGCTACTCTTTCAAGCGGAGCGTGCGGGCGCTCTGCACGGACGAGAGCATAGCCCGGTTCAAGTCGAGGACGTCCGGTTCCGCCTGCAGGACGGCCTCGATGGCAGCGGCATCCGCGCACTCCGCGTCGAGTCGAGCCTCCGCCGCCCGGTTCAAGTCCAGGACGTCTGGTTCCGCCTGCAGGAGGGCGTCGATGAGAGCGGCATCCGCGCGCTCTGCGTCGAGTCGAGCCTCTGCCGCCCGGTTCAAGTCCAGGACGTCCGGTTCCGCCTGCAGGAGGGCCTCGATGGCAGCGGCATCCGCGCGCTCCGCCTCAAGTTGAGCCTCCGCCGCCCGGTTCACATCCACGACATCTGGTTCCGCCTGCAGGAGAGCCTCGATGGCAGCGGCATGCGCGCGCTCTGCGTCGAGTTAACCCTCTGCCTCCCGGTCCTCCTTTAGTATTGCCATGTTGAACCGCTAGTCCGCCTGCACCATGGGGGACTCGGACGCCGGCACGAAGTCGACGTCCATCGTCTCATACCCATCGGGGGCCTTCTGCGCCGCAACCTCCGCCATGAACAATGGATCGGCTTCCTCCTCCTCGTAGCTTGGCTCCAGAGAACTCGGGGATTGCTCCCTCCACAAAGCGAGCTTGGGAACGGAGGTCTGTGGTGCCGACCGCCGCCGCGATTTCTGCGCGGCGCTCCGGCGTCAGCATCTTGTAGTAAGTGATCTTGCGGCGCACCATGGCTTTCCGGCGAACTAGGGGACGCTTGATGCGGGCTAGGGGATCAAAAGGTGGGGGAATGGGCTAGAGATTTGGTGTGGTTTTAGGGCAATGGCTGGCGTAGGCCGAGCAGCGAAGGTTCTGGTGTGAATAGTGGTTCCGGTGACGACCGGTCAATCGGTTTTGACTGTACATCGCTCTTGCCGCGTTCGCGTTGCAGACCGGCACGCTGGACCCTCCACGTCGCTCACCGAATGGAACGCGCTTCGTCTTGCGTTTTCGCTCGCTTGTGGGACCGCAGTTGAGAGCAAACCGACGTCCCTCCCCCTCCCCCGCCCACGTCATTTATAATACCACCACTCCCTCCGTTTTATGCGGAGTAAATAAAAACAGAGGGAGTATACTACAGATGAGGATCCCCTGACGTGGTCGAACCCATTGAGTAACTGACATGCGGGGCCTAGCAAGCATGGGGTCCGCCAGTAAGTGGCCGAAAGGGAGGGTAAGGCAGGGATACCTACGTCAGAGGATCCACTTCCACTATACTACTTTGACCAAATGTTAGAGTAATAATATATGACATGCAACTTACACAAATGTTATGAGTAATAATATATGACATGCAACTTACACAAAGCATATAGGGTCTAATGCGTTTTTCGAGGCTAACTTTGACCAACTGTTAGAGTAATAATATATGACATGCAACTTACACAAAGCATATGGTCAAATTCGTATGTGAAAGGAGTTTCCAATGATATAATTTTCACATTATACATCTCATGTACTATTAATCTTGTCCATAGTCAAATTGGAAACCATCTCGAGTACAAATCTAGGAGTACGTATGAATCTAACAATATTGATTGGGTGTTGTTGAATGTTGATACCTTTTTGATCAAAGTACAGATACTTTGACTACACATAAAACTTATATGTAAACTAGAATGGATAGGGGGAGTATATTGTACGTTCAAAAACGAAACGAACATTGAATACCCTTTATATATAATTTGCGGATGCTATGATCACCGGTGCAAAATTTTGAATCCGCCTTAGGTATCACGTGCCGCCACTCGTTCCCTCTCGATTTCATCTCGGGGTCCGGAGATCTATTGAAAGAGGACTAGGGTGGGTACTGCGAATGATACTCGGCGGAATGTTCAAATGAGGCATGCGGGAGGATGGACTCGACTGGAGGGCGACATGATCGATGGAGAAGAGGGTTGGGGAGGAATGAGAAATAAGCAAACGCCACATGATTATACTTGAACGGCTCAAATAAACAATAAGTTGTCTCGCTTGGCCTACATAGTGAAAGGCCTAATGCGCAACGCGGAGCACTGACGCTCGAATATGGCCGGGAAAACAGGAAAACCGACATGTGGGGCACACCCGTCGGGACGACGTAGCGCAGACTAGTCCCATGGAGGAGCTGGCCCATGACCTCCTCGCCACCGACAACCGTTCATGTGGGTCGTTGGGGCCAACAACGGGGCGCAGCTCCAACATCGCCTCTGGACACGGCGACCGCGGTGAGCGACACGCTCATATCGTCGCTAGACACAGTCGGTTTCAGTGTGCCGAGGGTGGCGTTAGTGCTGTGGCACAACCAACGGTATGTTTGGTTTGTGCCCATGGTTGCCCCATCAAAGCATTGGGTAGCCAAAATTTTGGTTGAGGTATTGGTTGCCCATGATTTGGCCGACATTGGCAAGAAAAATGAACTAGAGTTAGCTAGAGTTCATTGGCATGCCAAAGAAATGGCAACCATCCAAACAAAGACCAATCTTTGGGTCATGACCAAAATTTTGGTTGAGGTATTGGTTGCCCATGATTTTGCAGACATTGGCAAGAAAAATGAACTAGAGTTGGCTAGAGTTCATTGGCATGCCAAAAAAATGGCAACCATCCAAGCAAGGACCAATCTTTGGGTCATGACCAAAATTTTGGTAAGGTGCACTTTGGCCACAATCCAAACACACCCCAACACCCGGCTCGTCGAGGATGCACGGGGCGCCGCGACGCGTCCGTGGAGTGGTGTAGCGCGGCCAACTGCATCCTCTGGACCTGAGACCATGCCGGGTCATCTTGCTTTTTCAATGACATGCGGGGATCACATGTGAGCAAAGGGCATCTCCAACGTTGCCACGGCCGCAGCTGACTACCCTAGCACACCAAAACCCTCGTCCCTCGCGCCATCACGCGGTGCTTTCCCAGCCGGCGCCAGCCGCCGCATTCATGCCGTCCATTCATATGTCGTCGTTAAGAGGCTCGGTGCCCGAGGAACCAACTCCGACGACTTAATGACGCACCCGGACGCTTGGCCTCACCGGAATGCGCTACTTAAAGCGGCAATGCCCAGCTAACCTCCACACCATAGCGCATCGTCCTCCTACCTGGCACCACATCCGCCATGACCGCAAGTGCGAACGCTCTGCGGGAGAGCTTGTCTTCGGGGATGAAGCTCGAGGTCGCCGCCCTCGCTCAAGTCACCTCTCGCGACGCAATAGTGGCGTAGCCGGACGCGACCGCACAAGCGGTGGCCACGCTGGCGGCCGACGACGGGAGCACCGTCAGCCACGCGTCCTACTTGCCGCCGTCCAACGTTCGGCACCACCGAGGTCGGGGACTCTTCCGAGGATGAGTAGGGCATGGGAGGAGGCAGGGCATGGTGTGCCAACTGGCCGGTCTGTATCCCGTGTTCTACTCTACCTCGCCAGAGACCGCACCTTCACTTCACGGGTCTTGAACCCCGCCCCCGTACATAGAGATCGCAGATGGAGGACGTCGGTCGCCGCCGTAGAATTGGTTTAGGGTCGGGTTTCTTTTATTTTTCTGTCCTATAAAAGTTCGAAATGTAATGAAAATCTGTCGTGTTTGCATTAATCTCGGCCGGTGTATATGAACTTTCACAATAATATACATATTGTAGGAGTACTAGCAAGATGCCCGTGCGTTGCACGGAAGATCAAGATCTTGTGGGAGAAAAGGATGAACGAGGGAAAGCCTTATCTGCAAATGTGGAGAGGAGTGCGGGTAAATTGTCATAGTTTCCTTCCTATCCGTTAGATATAGGTCGGACGGCCTATATTGCAGGATGACAGGCACACCATCATCACCAAATCTGCTTTTTATTGAACCGAGACAAATCTAACATGCGAAGTAAAATAAACACATAGGATCTATACATACACAAATTATCTTAGGCACTCCAATAGTATGTCCAGTACACATTCACGCATTTCACATCTTTCTACATCTACGGGAACCTATGAAAGGGTTAACGTAAATTGCCTCTCTCTCTCCTCCCCTGATTTTCATGGTGGTGGGCCCCTCCCTCCCCCCAATCTACAATCAACAGCTCACACGTATCACATTACGTTAATTACGTAACTGGGATTACGTAGGTGTAGCATTACTCGTCCTAAAAAACCCAACTAAGCCAACCTCCCAGCATATCGCGCGGGAAAAGACCCGGCCGCGCCGTTTTAGTCGGGATTACCGGATTACTAGTAGTAGTATCGATGGATCGTGCGAAGCAACAAATTTTTTTTGAGGGGGCGAAGCACCTAGTTAAAAGGAAAAAAGGCAGTACACTCACAACACTCCTGTCGCGGTCGCATTGCACCCCACACACGTTCGGTCCTGCACACGGCTCACGCAAACGGAACGCGCTTCAGCTTGCCTCTTCACTGACACGTGGGACTGCACTTGGAGAATCCGACCATGCGCCAAACTCCCCCAGCCCA
>NC_057796.1:352364311-352373174 GCF_018294505.1 Triticum aestivum | reverse complement strand
TGTCCCCTCCACTCCATTCGCTCCGCCAAAGCCGCCCTCCCCGCCGCGCCGATACGTCGGCGCCGCGGTTTGGCGATCCTCTCGCTCCCATAGTACGCTCTCGTAGACTGTCTTCCTCTAGCCGCGCCGCCACCTCTGGCTACGTTCTTGTGGAGGCGCACGGCGGTCAGCGCCGCCACCGCTGGCAAAGTTCGTGTGGAGACGCACGGCGGTCAGCTTCTCCCACGGTACGCACATTCTAGACTGAGGCCCCGTTCATGTCGGCGTAGCGCTGAATGTTAGCTGATAGACGTTGTTAATCTCACTGTTTGCTGAAGTAGTTTACTGTCAATATGCTCTGCTTAAGAAGCTTCCTTGCCCTGTTCTGCACTCAATCTACTTAGCTGAGATGGCATGCCAAGGCCGATTAGTTGCTAAAATATCCTGCCATATATTTATTGTGACGTAGATTGCCATGGTCTAGTAGCCAATTTGTTAGGTGAAATAGCTCTACACCGTTTTATACTCGATCTTTGTTGCTGCGATGGCCTTCGATAGTTCGATGGCTGTGTGCTCAGCCTCATTGACTGCTGAAACAGCCTGCCATAATTTGGCACTCAAATCTGTTTGCTGAATTAGCTTTACATATATTTCGTTACTTAGATCTGCTCATCCAAATATCTTACCATAGCTTTAGACATCGACCTAGGTATTTTTTTTGTAGACTTCATAAAAAAGCATATATGTTTTTCCTGTAATATCTAGTAGAAGAACTAATTTGTATGTCTAACAGATGGACAGGACTTGGATAACTTCTGCTCGAAGATTCTCCGCTGCATATGTCGAGGGGGTTGAAAACTTCATGAACTTTATCAGAGCTGAGTACGGTGATCCGAAATCAGATGTGCTCTGCCCGTGTAGCAGTTGTCTCAATTCAGTTACAAGACCCCAGTCAACTGTGCAAAATCATCTACACTTGTATGGGATGTCGGTCACATATACTAGGTGGGTTCATCATGGTGAAGCTGTGAACGTCAATGTTATTGACTATGTGGAAGCAGCAGATCACCATCCTTATCTGCCTGATGCTCAGGTGGAACAGGAGGAGGAGGTGGTGGTGGCGGAGCCAGTGAGTTTGACCAACATTGAAACAATGCTACGAAATGCTCGTGCATTCCGTGAACTTTCACCTGCAGAAGAAAAATGGTGGGCCCGCATGTTGGAACAATGCAACGTTGCTGTCACCCCGAGAAATAAGCTGTCAGTATTCTCAGCTATGGTCACCTTTCTTCAGGTGAAGACATCTGAGCGGATGACCAACAAATCATTCGATGCGATGTTGGCTGCTTTCCGCAAATCTTTCCCAGATGCGTCTGAGCTGCCACACACCTACAGTAAAATGAAGAATTTCCTTCATGCAGTTGGAATTGGATATGATATGATCCATGTTTGTAAGAATAATTGTGTTCTGTTCGGGAAGGATTATGCCAACTTAAGTGAATGCCCGAAATGCAAATCATCAAGATGGAAAGATGGCGATGCCGTGAAGAGGATTCCTCATAATGTTCTGAGACATTTTCCAATTACACCAAGATTGCAGAGGTTGTTTCATGATGCTGAAACAAGAGAGGATGTACTGTGGCATTCTAGGAACCAGGAGTACAGAGATCAGAATGTAATGAGCCATCCATCTCATGGTAGTGAGTGGAAAAGCTTCAATGATAAACACAAAGAGTTTGCTGCTGACCCGAGAAACATTAGACTTGGCTTAGCTTCAGATGGATTTAACCCATTTGGCCACCAGAGCGCCACATATAGCATGTGGCGAGTGCTTGTTATCCCTTACAACATGCCTCCAAATGTCTGCACCAAAGAATCAAACTACATGATGGCCTTGCTCATCCTAGGTCCAAAAAGTCCTGGAAAGGATTTTGATTTGTTCATGGAGCCTCTTGTGGAGGAACTTCAACAGCTATGGAAGGGTGTTCTCACTCGAGACCTATATAGCAGCCCACCAGCTGATTTCTTTCTGCGTGCTGTTATAATTTGGTGCATCCATGATTATCCGGCTTTGGGCACTATGTCAGGGCGAACGACACATGGTTACAATGCATGTGTTCGCTGTGACAGGAATCCGCTGTCATACGCAATACTTAGCAAGATCTGTTACATTGGACACCGCCGTTTCCTTGCCAAGGACAAGCCGCATCCTAGAAAATACCGAAGACATGTGTTCAATGCAAAGCATGAAAACCGTGATGCGCCAAAGAGCCTCACCGCCGATGAGTTGCAAGTGGAATTAGAGAAGGTCAGGCATATTACACCGGGAAACCATCCTGGTAATGGTAGCGGGAAAAGGAAGCATGGCAGGGTAAAAGAGAGATTATTGTTTACCCGCAGGTCCACTTTGTGGGAATTGAAGTATTGGAAAGATTTGGATCTGCGGCATAATCTTGATGTGATGCACATCGAGAAAAATATATGTGACAGCATTATCGGCACACTTCTTAATATTGAAGGCAAGACGAAAGATACCTTAAAATCTAGGATTGATTTGACACACCTGGGTATCAGAAAGGATTTGCAGGTGCAAGATGAAGGTAAACCACGGGATATGGCACCAGTTGTGTACGTCTTGGACAAGGTAAAAAGAAAAGAATTCTGCGAGGTCCTATCACGTGTGAGATTCCCACATGGATTTGCTTCCAACCCTGAAAGGAGAGTCAGTGCAGATGGAAACAAGGTACAAGGGTTGAAAACTCATGACTACCACGTCCTACTTCAAAGGGTTTTACCTGTTATCCTTAGAGGATTGGGATGCCCTGACTTATACAGAGCAGTTGCAGAGTTGGGACAATTCTTCAAGGAACTCTGCAGTAGGAATCTCAGGATAGATGCTTTGGAGCGTCTTAGAGACAAGATACCAACTATCCTATGCGACCTTGAGAAGATATATCCTCCAGACTTCTTTGATGTGATGGTGCATTTGGCTGTTCATCTACCTGATGAGGCACTACTTAGAGGTCCAGTACAGTATGGCTGGATGTACCCTATTGAAAGGCGGCTAGGCACTTTCAAGGGCTATGTTAGGAACAGAGCTAGACCCGAGGGTTCCATTGTAGAGGCCTACATTGCTACAGAAGCATTGACATTCTGCTCAAAATACATTGAAACAGCTGATCAGCTTAGCAAAGAGGTGGGTGAAGACAATCCCGGGCTCAATGTTTTCGATTATTCTGTTCGAGTTACAGGGAAGAGTCGACAAGAGGAGAAATCTAAAGATTTGGACAAAATGGTTTGGTATTTGTTGAATAACTCTCCTGAGATACTACCTTATATCAAGTAAGTGCAGTACTGCAGCTTATACATCGTAATCTACTAAACTTGCAGCACATTCTTATATATTTAGATGTTTGACGCGATCACTATATTGTGCAGCATCTACAAAGAGGAGTTACTGCCACAAAATCCAAGAAACATTGACAAACTGGTTATGGCAGGATTTGCGAAATGGTTCAAGAACCATGTAAGCTTTTGAAGTGCACTGTCAGTTTTTTTAATATATTGAGTACATAAGATGATCAGCTTGTCTATTTTCTAACCATAGGTTAAGAAGATGCGAGAGGATGGGCAGGCAGTTGATGATGCCCTTTACTCACTAGCAATGGGTCCTGATACTCGGGTAAGACATTATGAATCTTGCGTTGTTTGAGATGTGCGCTACAACACCCTTGCACGAGACGAAGGCAGGAAGACACAAAACAGTGCCATCATGAGCACAGATACGTATGACAAAGAGACAACTGAAATGTATGCTAACATAACAGACATTGTTCAGTTGCAGTATATCTCCAGTTTCGAGGATCATCGGTGTGTGGTTCTATTGTGCTGTCGTTGGTATAACCTGTTTCCCAGGATCGCAAAACCCAGAGCTGATGATTATTTCAAATCCATCAATGTCAAGGCGGCGTACCAGACCAACGAGCCTTTTATTTTGGCAAATCAAGCAACACAGATATTTTTCTTGGAAGACACATTTGCACATAGCGATGACCGGAGAATATTGCAAAGGTTTGAGCAGAGGAATTCGTTTAATGAAGTTGCACAACAAGATGATGCTTACACTGCTCCTGATGTACAAGATAACACAGATGTCCCTAATATCTTTGAGAACCATCACGTCAATGACGCCGGCGAAAAGATTGCCTGTCGTGTTGTGGACATACAAGAGTTGATCAAGAAGAAGCCAACGTTCGGGGATGTTGAGGACGAAGAAGAAGATGACACCGTGGGGAATTACGATTCAGACTGATACACATGGCGAAGATGTTGACGCTGCTGCTGCGGATGATGATTACATTGCTTTTGTCGTATTTTCCTGTCATAAGACGTTTTTTTATCTACTATGTGAAATTGTATTTTCTATGACAACTGAAACCTGATGAACATGTTGTTTAGTATTTTTCTGTGAGAACATCACTTGTTATGTATGCTGATTTGTGTTTGGTGATTGTATGACAACTAAAACATGATGACATTGTTGTTTAGTTGTACTCATATTTGGCTGTGAAACTTGAATTTGATGACATAGTTTGCGGTTGGACTGCAATTTGCTTGACGTCTTCCAATGAGAACAAAGCTGACCCGACAGGGCCTCTGCTATTTATTTATTTATATGAGCAAAAGGGGATACCCCCTGATTTCCGTTAATAGAAATCATTAGATGTTCACAACACTACGCCCAGCCTGCTACACAGGTTTCATTCATTACTAGTTTCAGCAAAGTGCTCATGTCATAGCCACTGAATACATCACGAGTGCTACATACACTGCAAATAAAGAGACAATCATCCTACAGAGCACATCGTTTTTGCCCATTATCTTCACAAGCTCTTTCATCTCCTCATTGTTGTCAAGGCCGTTCAGCAGCTGTTGCTTGGCCATGATCAGAGGAACTGCATCTTTAACCTTCTGCTCTGCATCTTCCTCTTCTGCCGTTCCTTCAGTTACTTGTCCAACACCCCAACCTGCTGGTATTGGGATTCCTCGGCTAACCAAATAATCAGCGTAGTTGCATTCCCCCACATCAGCAACTTCCCAGAAATACAAATCACACGAATCTTCCCTTTTCTGCACGAATCAAATTGGAAGATCATCAACCAAACTATTAAAAAAATAAGCAACTGAAAGCAGTAGAACAACACTTAAACATATTATTACCCCATGATTCGGGCATTTGTAGAAGACTCGGCCAGGGTTGCGGATTGTGGTTGAGACGCGACGGATGACTCTGCGTGATTTGCAGCAGTGGCACCACACCAACGGTAGCGGGTTGCGATGAGCAATCGGCTGCGGTGCGCGTGCCGGCGGGGGTGTGATGAGATCCACAAGCGATGGTACGGGTGGCGACTTGGCGCATATCTGGTTGTTGCCTGCTGAAGAGCAGGTGGACGAGCAGCCAGCGGACATGGTTGCTGCGGCCAGAGCTTCTGATGCTAGGCAGAGTAAGTAGAGAAGAGGAGAAGCGAATGTTGGATATGTCAGTTTCATTACTTGCAGAGTAGCATAGCACCATATATAGTCATAGTCTAGGTTTGGATTCGAACCAGCTACAGGAGCACGTCTTTCTTTTTTCTAAAACTGGGCAACGTCTCTTTACTGGTACACTAGCTTGTTCTGTACGCCTTCCCAAGTCTTTGATTTTCTTTCCCTTTTTTTTGCGAGGAAGGAAGGAGGACAAAATTGAGAGTTCCTAGGACTCGAACCCAAGACCTCTCGATTGAAAACCAAGGGTGCTAGTCACTTATGTGGCGAACGTTCCCTGTGAGGAGGACGGCAGACGAACGCATTTTCCTCGCAGTTTTCTTCCTATATATAAAAAAGTATGCTACTTGGTGTCCGCTTAGTCAACAAACGATTGTGCCAACCTTGACCGTTGGATTGACATTCAACGTCTGTCGCGTTTCTTCAGTCTCTTCTTCCTCGAGCCGCCAAAGCCAAACCAGCGTCGGTGGGACCGCCTGCTCCCGCCTCCCACGGCTGGCTGTGATCTTCCCCGGCTCATGTTCGTTCCTGTCCGAGGCCTCACCATCGTCCTCCGCCTTGGTTCGCTCGCCGCGGCGCCGCCCTCCGGTGTTGTCAACATGGTCAACAACCGAGAGGAATAAGGAGATGACTGTACATGGTGAGGATGACAGTAGGGACCCAGCAACACGCGCAGTAATTTTGTTTTTTCGGGACGAAGAAGGGTATCAACTGGGTTGTGCGGGACCCGTGGCCCGTCTAGCCCAGGCTTTTATTTCATATGTTTAGCACATGACAAGCCCAGTTTGTTTTTTTCCTTTCTGAAAATGGCTAGCCAGCTATTTTGTTTTTTGCAGAATAACCAACATAGGCCTACTTGCTTTTCTACGCCCTGCTGGGCCGGAAATCTTTCAAGACGAGGAGGGATGCATTTTTCCCAGAAAATGGGCTATAATTAATAAGAAATGGGCTATAAGAAATAATAAATGGGCTGTAAAATGAAAAAATACAGCAAACAGGCAATTAGTTCCAAAATACTGTTTTCTTTCGGATTTTGATATTTGAAATTTCATTGTTTTTGTGCGGGTAAAATTTCATTGAATTTAAATTAAGGTATATTTAGATTTAAAATTAATTTGAATCTGGCTAAAACTTTCGGGATGTATGCTGTTTGGGACAGATTTGGAGGCTGACTTGTGGGTCTACTAGGTTGACGTGTACTTTGGCTTTGTCAACTTAGTCCACAAACGATTCTAGCAGCAGTGACCGTTGGATGTTAATCCAACGGCCGTGCTGCTTCTTCAATATCTGATCTTCTTGCTCCAGCCGCCCAAACCAGCTCTGGTGGGACTGCCTACTCCCGCCTCCCATGGCCAGCTGTGCTGCCGCACAGGCCGCACCGCCCCACCCTACTTCATTGCTGGCAGGGCCATTCCTCTACTCACCCACACCTCCTGTTATTTTCCGGCGACGGCAGCCGGACTAGTAAACCCTCGTACTCCCCACCGCGTGGGAAACCATTGTCGAGTCTTCCCCGGCTCCGTGTCGTTCCCTTGCTAGGCCTCGCCGTCGTCCACCGCCATGGTGCTCTCGGCGCGGCCTGGTCAACGTGGTCAACGAACGACATCCATCAGCCGTGGACTGTACGTGCAAGATAATGATTCCTCCACCTGACAGTTGGGACCCACCGGAAGGGCCTCTGTATTTCGTGAAAAAAACGTTCCCCCCGCTGACATATCCGACCCACCAGCTATATCTTCGCACGCAAGGAAGTGCCTCCTTATTACGCACACAAAAATGAATACCCCCTGCTAGCTGGGACCCACCATAGTGGGAGGATGACTTGTGGGCCAACTAAGTTGACAGGGACGGACGGCTTTGTCAACTTAGTCAATATGAACGATTCTAGCTCCAGTGACCGTACGAAGTCCATCCAACGGCCGTAGTGCTTCTTCAACCTCTAGTCTTCTTGCTCCAGCCGCCCAAAGCAGCGCCGGTCATGCCGCATGCTCCTGCCTCCCGTGGCCGGCTGTGCTGCCGCAGAGGCCTCACCGCCCCCTACTATTCCCACCGCTGGTCAGGCCCTGCGGCGACGGCAGCCTCACACCGCAGCCGAACCAGTGAACCCTCGTACTTCTCTCCGCGTGGGCTTCCACTACCGCGTCTTCCCCGGCTCCGCGTCGTCCCCTTCCTAGGCCTCGCCGTCGTCCACCGCCGTGGTGCTCTCGGCGCGGCCTGGTCAACGTGGTCAAGGAACGACTTCCATCGGATGTGGACTGTACGTGGAGAGGCTGACAGCTGGGTCCACGGCCGCAGCAAGGAAGTGCCTCCTTATTACGCGGAAAATAATGATTCCTCCACCTAACAGCTGGGACCCACCGGACGGGCCACTGTATTTCGCAGAAAAAATGTTTCCCCCTGACTGCTGGGACCTACCAGCTTCATCTTCGCACGCAAGGAAGTGCGTCCGGGCAAAAAAAAAACGATTCGCCCCCCTAACTGCTGGGACCCACCAGCTACACCTTCGCACGCAAGGAAGTGCGTCTGGGCAAAAAAACGATTCGCCACCCTGACTGCTGGGACCCACCGGCTACATCTTCGCACGCAAGGAAGTGCGTCCGGGCAAAAAAACGATTCGCCCCCCTGACTGCTGGGACCCACCAACTACATCTTCGCAGGCAAGGAAGTGCCTGACAGTCGGGACCCACCTGGTCGAAGCGTACGTAGCGTTGTCATTCTGGTCGCGAACGTGTACGTACATACTGGTCGATGTAGAGGTGCGCACGTGTCGTAGTAGAGGCGCGCATGTGTTGTAGTAGAGGCGCGCACGTGTCGTAGTAGAGGCGCGCACGTAGCATGTACACGTACGTACAGCGGCCAGGGTGCAAGAAAGAAAATACGGCCACGTATGTGTACATACGGGCGGGGTCTCGAACGCCTACTCGCGCATACGTACGGCCAGGGCTCGTGTACATGGCTGGGTCAGAACGGAGAAACAGCGTCGTCGTCGTGTTCATGGGGAGGCTACGGAATGCATCGTGTTCATGGGGAGGCAACGGAATGCATCGTGTTCATGGGGAGGCAACGGAATGCGTCGTGTTCATCGGGAGGCAATGGAACGCGTAGGAGCCAACCGGCTGGGTCGGAACAGAATGTGTGGTCGTGTTCATCGGAGGGCTTGGACGGAACAGGTGATGGAAACGAGGCCTGGCGTACCGCAAAACGGAGGAAACGGACCTCCTACGTTCGGAACGGGGTCCTGTTGATCGGGAGGGGTGTGGCGTACCGCAAAACGGAGGAAACGGACCTCCTACGGTCGAAACGGGGGTCTTGTTGATCGGGAGGGGTGTGGCGTAACGCA
>NC_057796.1:352363841-352364111 GCF_018294505.1 Triticum aestivum | reverse complement strand
GTTGATCGGAAGGGGTGTGGCGTACCACAAAACGGACGAAACGGACCTCCTACGGTCGAAACAGGGGTCCTGTTGATCAGGAGGGGTGTGGCGTACCGCAAAACGGACAAAACGGACCTCCTACGGTCGAAACGGGGGTCCTGTTCATCGGGAGGGGTGTGGCGTACCGCAAAACGGGACTCCACGGGATATTGTTCATCTCCATCGTCGACCTCCTCCAGCCTCCACGGGCTACCGTCGACCTCCTCTAGCCTCCACGGGCTCCTGTTC